>NC_057813.1:580659616-580670568 GCF_018294505.1 Triticum aestivum | reverse complement strand
CACTGTTCATCCCATAGGCAGCATCGATCGGCTTCAGTTAGCAGCAGTAGCGAAGGAATCGCTCGATCGGGTTCAGTTAACAGCCAGCGATCGATCGCTCGGGTTCAGTAACACGGCCTGCAGTGCAATCGCTCGGGTTCAGTTAGAGCCCAACGCCTCGCTCGGGTTCAGTTAGAGCCAACATCTCGCACACACGCGCGTACGTGTACGAGAGAAACGCGCATCGCTCGGCCCCCGACCTCCCACCGTAACTGGGAACTCCCCGAAATTTTCCTTCCCCTCGCTTCTACCACAATTGTTTCTGTCATGGACGGCCCAAAGAAAATCATGCCGCTGCGTCTCCGGCCCGCCCAGGACGAAAAGCCCATTTTCCGTCATGATTTTTTGTCATAGAAGTAGGAGCCCACCACATCTATGATGATACTGGGTTTTGTCACAATTATCGTCATATAAGTGTCATATGTATGACAGAAAAAAAATTGTTCGGCCCAAAATGTCACGGATGTGTCTTTATTTGTAGTGTCTACGACGGCGGCATGGGATCATCAATTTCCAAGTCAGATCTCATCGACCACGATCACGACCACGAGGAGGGCACCCACGAAGGTTTTTCCAAGGTGAAAAAGCCCATCTGTGACATCAGAGAGCGCACCATGGGTCTGTGCTCTTCCAATTGTAAGGATCCCGTCCACGAAATGTGAGGCAACATTCTATCAGCAAATCTTACCTTTTCTAGCTTACCAACCCGTACCCTTTGTTGTAGTAGCATTTGCCGTGCGGTGCTTTAACTGTGCCGTGTTTAATTATTTCAATTATGCAAAAATGTATTGTTAAATAGGTCTATGTGATGTTTAAGTATGAATTGTCCACTTTAGTTTCACGAATGGCTATATTTGGTTGTTTATAGTGACTAGATGCCTTGTTTATCTGTATTTGGTTGTTAGGTTGGTTGGAGTGAGCATTTTTTTCAGTTATCGAGCAGATGCCTTGTTTATCTGTGTTTGGTTCTTAGCTTGGTTGTAGTGAGTATTTGTCCAATTATTAAGCAGATGCCTTATTTCTCTGTATTTGGTTGTTAGGTTGTTTTTTTAGCATTTGTCCAGTTATCAAGTAGATGCCTTGTTTATCTGTATTTGGTTGTTAGGTTGCTTTTTTAGCATTTGTCCAGTTATAAAGCAGATGCCTTGTTTATCTTTATCTGCTTGTTATGTTGGTTGCAGTGAGCATTTGTCCAGTTTTCAAGCATATGCCATGTTTATCTGTATTTGCTTGTTAGGTTGGTTGCAGTGAGACTATCCAGTTTTCAATGGCTATATTTGGTTGTTATACTGGTCATTTATGCCTTGTCTATTTCAGTCATTCACAATGTGTTGTTCATTATGTGCAAGTCGGAATTGTGCCGCTCGACTACATCAATACCAGTTTGAACGGCTATATTTGGCTCCAGTTATTCCTGGTGTAGTTAACACATGCCCTTTATTTCAGTTTTACACATTTATCCAGTGTGATGTTTAAGCATTACCTATGTTCTATTCATTCTCAACAATACCAGTTTGAATTGCAATATTTGATGGCTGTTAACCCTGCCATTGGTAACATTGTCTTCCATTTTATATCTGCTTTAATAGCATGCTGAAACCAACACATTCAAGCTATCATTTGGAGATGATGTTGTTTACCTTTGCTATATTTGTTTGATGTTAAGATTGTTGTACTTATCATGCCTTTCCACTACTTATGCAGGACAACAACGGAGTGGCCACCATTTTCCGCCGAGTTTAGCTTCATCCCTAGGCTTGTACTCCCCCCATCGTTCCATAATGTAGTGCATATAGATCCAGGCCTGGACACGTGTTAGCTTCTAATATTGACTTGTTGCTTGTAGGTACATATGCCCTTGGCAAGGATCCACACATCGACCCTTTTTGTGTATGGGGCAATGAGATATTGATGAACAAGCATCAAGTGAGGAAACTGATAAGGATTATTAGCAAAAAGATACGAATGGTTGCAAGCAAATTATTTGTTTATGCTCTATCCAACACAACAACGAGCTTAGGATGGTAACTAAAACTCTGCAGCCTTCTCTCTTTACTGCTCATAATGAGTTGTTAGATAACAATGTCTGTATCTTTTTCGTTCGCAGTGGTTCCCGAATCAGTTGACTCAAGATTACCTCGCAAAGTACATGATTGGTGGACACGCAATGAAGGTTAAAGTACTTCATCCAGACTACAATGAGCATCGTGAAGTCCTAATGAAGACAGTGAAGCATGGACGGTCGGCCATCACAAGGGGTTGGCCTAGAGTCGTGCGCGCCTTACGCATGGAGGAGGGCACAATATGGGCATTCCGCTTCACCTTCTCTAGCAACCAGAATGTCTTTTGCCTCTCTCTTTACAGTCTTTAGTACAACTGTGGTTCATCATTCTTTACTTGTTGCTTCTGTAGTTTTTCAGTATATGTACCTGTGCATCGAATTATGGATTCATGGTTGAACCTATATTTCTAATAAACATGGTTGGATATGAAATAAGTGATTTCCTACTTTCAAATTCAAAACATGTGATTTTTGGAATTAGGGATTAATTGGATTAATTATGGATTAATTAGGGATTACACTCCACACGGTTTGCGAAAGCAAAACGTCTGTGATATACATGGAGATCAGAAACGTTTCTAGGATCCACTATGTGTGCGATCAATCTCCACTGCACACATGACTTTCTCTTGAAAACTGTTTGCGTTAGGTCACCTTGCACGAACGTTTACCACATAAAAAGTGTGTGTGATGGATAACCTTTGCCACACTGTTTCTTCTATGCACCGTGTGTGATGCATTCAATAATGCAAACGATAAAATTATTAATATCATGTGCAATGGCAACGCTATCACAAACGATTTAACGGGAAAAATTGTGTGTGATGTACCTGTGAACGGAAACGTTTTCCTTGGAGCGACTATGTGGGATGCACATACGAATGGAAATGTTTATTGGGGACTGACTGTGTGGGATGTAATTGCGACCGAAAACAATTTCGCCATATAATTGTATCTTTTAGCTCTACTATACGTATTTCCATATTTGAGCACTCGCCGGTCACACATGACATCATTTTGCCGAGTGTGTGTGCCAGGATGGCATATCCCCGATGGTTTCTGGGTTGTGTGGGAAGGACCCCCCTATCGCCCATACTCACTTGGCGACGGTTCCAAATGTCATCGCGGAAAGGGGTTAAAAACCATTTGTTTAGGACCGACGCACACCAGTGCTCGCTCCACTGCACCAGGAGTCGTGGGCGCATCTCCCCCTGCATCTTGATGAACTTGGTTGCCAAAAATCGCCTCGGGGAAATGTTCTGCCTGCAACACAGACTTAACTGGTGGAAGGCTTGGACTTAAAGAGACGTCTGGGCCGATCGCCTTCTTCAATTGAGCGACAAGCACGACTGGGTGGATTTTACATTCAGCCGGCAACTGGAGCTTGTATGCCACCTTCCTGATCCGAACTATGATAGGATATGGCCCGTAATACCTGAATGCCAGCTTTTGATATGGCCGCTGAGCGAACGAGGTCTGGATGAATGGTTGGAGCTTCAAGAGCACCATATCCCCCACCTCGAAAGACTGATCCGTGCGATGCTTATCTGCTTGTTTCTTCATGCGATCCTACGCGTGTTTCAGCTGTTGCCGCAAATGATCCATCATGAATGCTCTCTCTTGCAACCACGCCACCAAGTCCGGCACTGAGCTTTCTTCAACCTGTGTGACTACAAATTCTCGCGGCTGGTGCCCATAGATCACTTCGAAAGGAGTGTGCGCCAGCGATGAGTTAAAAGCCGTATTGTACCAATATTCAGCCAAGAACAGTCATTTGCTCCAGTTCTTCAGGAACGAGTGCACCGCATAACATAGGTATCCTTCTAAACACTGATTCACCCGCTCAGTTTGCCCATCCGTCTGTGGGTGATAAGAAGAGCTCAACCTCAGCTCGGCTTGAGATAACTTGAACTGTTCCTGCCAAATTGCGCAAGTGAAGATAAAGTGAGAGAAAATCGTTGACAATAATGAGGTAATATTTGAAACCAGAATTGCTCAAAATCGGTGAAGTCCAAAGATCACAATGAATCAACTTAAAAGGTTCGATCCTTATTGAAGTAGACCTAGTGAAGGGCAAGCGCATGTGTTTGCCAAGCTGACAAGCATGACAGACATGCGTGGCTGCTTTATTACATGAGATAAAAGAGTTCTTATGAAGTTGGGACATGGCATCTCATCCCGGATGACCTAAGCAGCGATGCCATAGCTCAGTGGTGGCGGTGGCAAGGAGTCCATGGGCGTGGTGGTTGATGACCGCGAATGGAAAGACGTAGAGGTCGCCAAGGCTATTGCAGCGAAGAATCACGGCCTTTGTGTGAAGGTCCTTCACAAAAAAGCCGAACGGGTCAAATTCAATGGAGCAAATATTATAAATAGTGAAACAACAAACGAAAAGTAAATTTTTGACAATAGTTGGAACAACTAAGACATTGCAAAGAAGAAGAGAGCGAGCGGAAGTAGGGAGAGATGTGTCGCCGGTGTGAGATATGGGCAAGGTGGAGCCATTACCCACAGTGATAGTAGAAGGAGAAGAAGAAGGAATAATAGTGTGGAGCATAACGGGATCAGAGGCCATATGTGCGGTGGCTCCGGAGTCCATGACCCATTCACCGACGGTCAAGGGTGTAGCGGCGTTGTTCAAGGCAACAAGGAGAGTCGAGCAGTCCCACGCTGGTGCACTGCCATATCTGGGAATCGGGGGAGCGTTGGTGCCGAACACTTGGCCATGAAGTGGAGCGACGAAGGTGAAGGCCTGGGCTGGGGGCAGCACGGGAGGGCGCGGCCCAAGGAGGCATGCACTGGAGTTGGCCCATGGCGCCAGGGGGGCCTGGAACTGCGGCCCCGCATGGAACTACTGCCCCGTATAGGGATTGAAATAGACCGAGGGGCCGATCGAGGAGGATGCACCATGCTGCGAGTTGCTGTCATGAGAATCAGAGCGGCCGCCGCTGACGGTGTCCTGGACTAGGGGGTACTCACCACGTTCTCTCCTGATCAGTTGGATTGGGCCGAGGACCCCCATTGCCGTATACTCATGGGCCAGTTCGGACTCCACAAGACTTGGCACCCAAGACAAGGACTCTCCTAAACCCTAGGCCTCCGGTATCTTATATAAACCGAGGCAGGCTAGTCAAGAGACAATCTCATATTCATTATTATCACCTCGTGGTAGACATATGTACTCTGTACTATTCCCATATGAACACAATCAAAAGCAGGACGTAGGGTATTACCTCCATCAAGAGGGCCCGAACCTGAGTAAAATCCGTGTCCATGTTACCATCGCTCCAAGACGCCTAGATTAGGAACCCTACTACGAGATACGCCGGATATTGAACCGACATTGGTGCTTTCATTAGGAGCCTGCTAGGCGATCGTCACGGTTCGATGGGTCGTCTTCATCCGCATTGGCAGCACGAATGAGGTGTTGTTTTTCTAAAAAGTTAGATATATTTCTCATCGTTTAATCTGCGTGAGAACGTTTTCTGTTGGTCCGCCGTGCTATTTCCTGTTCGCAGGTTCATCCGGAATCAATCTCATACTACCGATCTGATTTGATCTGTGGCAGCGACCGCCGTACGACTGCTGTCCACATGAAGATAGCAGATGATTAGGTCAATCGAGCCACTGCCGTACGTCTGCTGTCCACGTGAACACCGCACTAATCAGGTGTTGTCTTATGCGCGTACGCGTTTGCTGCTGCTCTACGCGAGAAAAGCTGGGGCGTGCTAGCACTCCGGGTCTCGAGGTGGACCGATCGGGGAGCACCCTGAGCCCTGACCACCACTTGGATTACGCACTAGTACTAGTTCTGACAACTAGTAGTACTACTTCACGTGGAGCACCGAGCACATGGCTAAGTTTTCTTTCCTCTAAAATCACTATGAGCACTAGGAGATCACAGGAAGACTTAACTTCTCTCTCTCTTTATACCTTATTTAATCGTATCTCTTCCTTAAATTATAAGCCTTGAGGAAATAGACTACTTAAATAAGCAGTTTATCTTTGGATGCGTACTTATCAAAGAATGCATGATACTAATTGTTTCCTAATTTTTTAGGTCGGACCATTGTGCGAGCTTGCCTTGCCAAGTTCGGCTTATCATTAAAGAGAGCTCCTTTGCGCTGCTCCAACCTGACTATCTTCTCGGCAGCCCAGTTTGCCGTGTGCCGACCGACAGACAACTCGTCAAGATCAAACGATAAAAAAAGAGCAATCGGAACGGCGGTGAACCAACCGAGGAGATGACACAGTACTGTACATGACATGCTTGCTATGCCGACAATAGTTCGGCTCAGTGCAGTCACAGGAAGATCCGATCATTGTTTCTCTTTCCTTCATTATTTAATTACAAGCCAATCTATACTTTTCGCTAATCATCTTCCTTTTATGCACTTTCCACGTGCAAGTCCGCCTAGTATTACTAGGACTGCTTGTGTCCATGTAATAGGAGGGGCACATGTTTTTCTTGGCATTGCCTTAGCAATGACGTGGAGATAATGACCTCGAGCACACAACAGGGAGATTTGCTAATTCTCCCTTTTAATTCAATACCTATGAAGTCGACCGCTGGTTGTCTTCTACTTTTTCTGACAAATACACAGAATAAAAGTGCTACTATGCATATCGAGGATTGCCTTTGCAGCATCTTCGACACGGATCAGTTTGCCCGTTTGCTTCGGTCTGCTACAGTCGTCGCTGCTGGCGTTCAGGTTGTATTTTTCCGAATTATTCGTTTAGCATTATTATACACAGAATATTTTTTTGTTGGCCTGCACTGCATCATTTTGGCAGATAAATTCTATCAACGTTTGTACCTGGCATCAGTCTGGCCAGCCTCTCCCTGTCACCTGGGCAGGCCGACCTTCGCCGACATCGCCGTGCCATGACGCCAACGCGCTATCGAGCTAGCCTCAGCGCTCAGGCCATATTTACCAAACTTTTTTTGCATAAATTAATTATGCACTTTTTTTCATTATTATTTTTTGGTTTGCACTATTTTACATGTGCAGGCAATTGACTTAGATCGGGTCGCACTATCCCCTCGGCGTGGTGTCCTCGTCGCCCACCTCCATCGGCCGAATTGTGTCTTCGCCTTGGAGCGCTTCCCTGTGTTGGCAACCCCGCATCGTCGCTTCGTCAACCTACTCGGCCGGAGACTCCAGTGTCACCCGGCGACCTGCCCCATTACCTCAGCTAGACCGGGGGCTTCAACTCTTCGGAGTACCGAGCTCTTCGCTCGGCCACATCGGGCTTGGGGCTGAGACCTTGTCCCGCACCGAGCTCGGACCGCGTCATCAATGTCGAACACATTAACCAGCTAAGTCGCTTTCATGCTCAAAAACTCCCAGTTTTAAATTTCGTTCGGTTCGACCAAGCATTATAATTTTCTGGCAAAATGTTGCTTGCGAAAAACTTCCTTGTCAAAACTTTGTTTGTGACACTCAAATTCAAATACCCAGTTCACTTGGGGGCTTCCTTCATGAAGCCATTCCTGTTGCAAATGATTACACTTGTACGGATTCGTTCCTTGTTCGTGTATTACGCTACAATATGCACCATGTTGACTTAAGCGATTTGCAAGCTGGGTTGCCTTGCTCCTGTGTTTGCCCCTACGTTCCCGAATGTTCGGCTAGGGAGTAAAGGGAGCACCTCTGCGATTGTCACGATCGGGTCCTCCGAGCTCTGACCTCAGACTGGGTGAAGCTGAAAGCTAGCGCTCTTATTGTTTTCAATTATGGTCGGCACACAACGGAACTCATGAGTACAAAAAATCTATTGCACAAGTCTCATAGCAGCAATGAGCAACCGAAGAAAGGTATCGGTGGGGGTACTATTTTCTTCAAAGATGCTTCTTACACTTCGTTAACAATATAGCATAAGTTTCCTGAGCACGCTTTGTCTGTTACAGCCTTATGGCCTGACTGTCTGGTTATCGGAAACACCGTCGATATTCTTGACAGGTGGAGTACATAACACTTTTCAGCCCTTGGCCGAAGAGGGAGAAGCCGACGGTCGGTTAAGACGCGTTAAAAGTTCGGGTGAACACAGATATGATATAAGTACTTCGGTACATACAATCATTATACATAAAATTCTTTTAACCAAGTCACTCGGGGGCTCTTAAATTTATGTGAGCTGTTTTATAATAAGTGTTCTTCCTCTTCTTAGTCATTGCAAAGTATTTTTTCTATCACTCCTTTTTTCGACGCGAGTGTGTGGTCAATAGCCGAGGAGCCTAATTTCTCTCTGAAAGCCGCTAAAGTTTGCTAAACTGGCCTAAGAAGAAGTACTCCGCCCTCGGGATAGGAGGTTGAAGCCATAGGCTGACCCGCTTGAAGTCTTGAGATAGGGTGTGTCATGTTAAAGCACGACATAAGCACATTTTTTTTCTAAGACCAATTTTCTGATTGGCACCAAACAATTGATCTAGTTCGGACGTCGAGTTTTTACTGATGTTTTTTTGTTTTCCAATCCTGTGGCACTTTTCAACTATTTGTGTATTTTCCGCATAAGTCTCCCAGTGCAACGCCGGACACCTTTAGAGATTCGGCAAAAATTCTCGGATATTGCTATATATGCATCAGTTTCGAATTGTGTCTTCGATCAATAGTTGGGTTGCCCGGCTCCTGTGCTTGCCTCCTATGTTCCGCTTTGTTCGGCTAGGTTTGCAAAGGGAGAACCTCTGCGATTGTGCTTCCAGCTCGCATGGTTAAGCACCTTGGTGGAGAAAGCCGAAAACTGACCATCACAATAAGCGTAAACTGGTCAGTGATCCGATGACTATGTTAAATGACGGGCCGTTCATAACATTGGCCGAAGTGTTAACCACTTCCTTATGTTAAACAATAATATAACATGCCTCTCTGTGTATCTTTGTTTATAAAACCGTCACTAGTAGAAAAAGGGTCAAACGTGAAGCACAATAGTGCCAGTTTGAATTTTAGCCGGCACTAATGTGTACAATAGCACCGGTTCGTGGCGGCGATCAATAGCACCGGTTCGTGGCGAACCTTTAGTACCGGTTCATGCCACGAACCGGTACTAAAGGGGCTGTGTCAGCCTGCGGTCAGGCTATGGCCCCACCATCACCATTTAGTGCCGGTTCGTACCACGAACCGGTACTAATGAGGTTATGGCAAGCTGTTTTTAGTCCCACCTCGCTCCCCTAACAAGCCTTTTACCACCCTAAATATGTTATTTCTCAAACTATCACAAGCACTTGGTCTTCATTGAACTCTATGTGTAGAATTTGTGGCCGCAATATGAGTCTTCATCGGTTTATAAATCGTTGATGACTCATATTGACAATTCAGATTGTACACACAAAGATCATTGATGATCAAAGTATTTTTGATGTTATAAGATCATATTGACAGTTTAGACTGTAAAGAAATATAAGATCATGATGTAAATGCTCTTATATTTTTTGCGTTCAGTATGCACCATTCAAAGCGACGCCATCACCTTTCAACCATTTCTGCCTTCATTTGCTATTTTTCATGCATTCAATGATTTGTTTTGAGAACTAAATGACCTAGAAATTGAAAAGCACTACAAATGAACCCTGAAAAAGTTGGAACTTGGCATGTATCATCATTTCACCCACATAGATTGTTCAAAAAAGTAGAGAGGGTTACGGCAAAAACTGAATGCACTTCGTTTACAAACTGGACAATCTCTTTCGAAGTATTCAGGTTTCTGACGAAATTAAACTCATCTGTTACAAAGGCATTTCGTTTTTTTTAACTTATTACAACTCCAGACTTTTTGTGCATTCAGTATGCATCATTCAAAGTGACGCATCAACTTTCAACCATTTCTGCCTTCATTTGATATTTTTCATGCATTTAATGATTTGTTTTGAGCTAAATGACACTAATTAAATTTTGTGGAGGCAGCGCACCACCTTTAGTACCGGGTGGTGGCTCCAACCGGAACTAAAGGGTGACCAGTACTATAGTTTCTTAGTAAGCTGTTTTTAGTCCCACCTCGCCAAGAGAGAGGGACTAGGAGCGGTTTATAAGCCCTGAGTGCAGAGACGATGAAGAAGAGGCTCAATGCTCACATTGCTTAGCTTCAAGCCTTTAGGAATATGGTAGATTGCACGGAGCTACGCGCAGTGCAGTTTACACTATTCCGAAAGGCTTGAAGCAAATTAACGAGCATTGCACCTCTTTTTTATTTTTAATAACTTATTACAACTCCGGACTTCTTCTGTTATGGAAAAAACTAATTGCACGTTGACATTTCTTTTTTTTTAAGTTATAACTCCAGACTTTGACCATCAAGTTTTGCAGAAAAGAAAAAATAGCAGAAAAGAAAAAATAGCAGAAAAGAAGAAAAACTATAGCAGAAAAGAAAAAAATAAAATAAAAAAAACTACTCAGAAATAAATAGAAGAAAATAAATATAGCAGAAAAGAAAAAACTATTTAGAAATAGATAGAAGAAAAAATAAAGCAGAAAAGAAAAAAAAATTATATTTGCTATTTTTCAATCGTTTGCAAAATGACCATGAAATTGAAAATCACTACAAAATGAACTCTGAAAATGTTGAATTTTGGCAAACTAGATGAAAAACTACTCACAAAATGAACTCTGAAGAGGAAGAAGAAGAAGAAGGAGAAGAAGAGAAGAAGAAGAAGAAGAAGAAGAAGAAGAAGAAGAAGAAGAAGAAGAAGAAGAAGAAGAAGAAGAAGAAGAAGAAGAAGAAGAAGAAGAAGAAGAAGAAGAAGAAGAAGAAGAAGAAGAAGAAGAAGAAGAAGAAGAAGAAGAAGAAGAAGAAGAAGAAGAAGAAGAAGAAGAAGAAGAAGAAGAAGAAGAAGAATAAGAAGCAGAAGAAGAAGAAG
>NC_057813.1:580652204-580652873 GCF_018294505.1 Triticum aestivum | reverse complement strand
AAAATAAATAGAAGAAAATAAATAATGCAGAAAAGAAAAAAATGATATAAAGGAAAAATATTCACAAAGAAACTAAATACGGCAAAAAAACTACTCAGAAATAAATAGAAGAAAATAAAGCAGAAAATAAATAACTATATAAAAAATTACTCAAAAATAAATAGAAGAAAATATATAATGCAGAAAAGAAAAAAATTATAAAAAAATGTTGGGGCGCTGCCCTGTGGGCCTGCCAGACCTTGGGTGTGCAAATACATGCCCAGTAGGGCGAGCAGACTCACAGGGCAGCGCGCCCTAGTTAGGCCCAGAAGCCTGCTAAATAGAGCAGTTCGAAAGGGCAGCCGCGGCTAGGTTTATAAACCAGTGTGGCTGCCCTTCGCTCGGCGAGGTGGGACTAAACATAGCGCACTGCGTGGCAGCGCACGGCCTTTAGTACCGGTTGGTGGCTCCAACCGGTACAAATGTGTTGCCCTTTAGTACCGGTTGGAGCCACCAACCGGTACTAAAGGACCTCGTTTCTCGCCGCTTGGGCTGGCCAAAATTGGCGTTTAGTACCGGTTGGTGGCTCCAACCGGTACTAAAGGCCCCTCCTATATATATGGCACTTACGAAAATTCAGTTATCCCATCGACCACTTCGTTCCACTTCTCGCGCGAGAGTCGTCCTCTC
>NC_057813.1:580280274-580287173 GCF_018294505.1 Triticum aestivum | reverse complement strand
GGCGGCGGTGACCGGGCCCCGCGGGCCTACAGCGGGCCGCGCGGGCCGGCGGTGGAGGAGGGCGCGGGGAGGGCGACGTGGCGTGACGGGGTTGGACGCGGGGCGGCTAGAGCTGGCGTGGCGGCCTCGGATTGGCCGGAGCAGCGTGGCCGGCGGACATGTCCGGCGCGGACGGATGTGTCCGGCGGCGCGAGGAGGAAGACGCTAGGGTTTCATCTGCACGAAAATTCGGGGAGCGGCACATATTTATAAGTAGAGGGGGCTAGGAGTGTCCAAATGAGGAGCGGTTTTCACCCACACGATCGTGATCGAACGACCGAGAGCATGGAGGGGGTTTGGATGGGTTATAGGGCCACTTTGGAGGGGTGTTGGGCTGCACACAAAAGAGGTCTTTACGGTTACCCGGTTAACCGTTGGAGTATCAAACGACCTTCAAATGGCATGAAAATTAACAAGCAGTCTACCGGTGCTATACCAAGGCCGCTTGGCAAACCTCGGTCCATTCCAAGAAAGTTTAACACCCGCACACGAAAAGAGACAAGAAGGGGACGCCGGAGGACATAGGAGTGCCGGATTGCAAAATGGACAACAGGGAAAATGCTCGGATGCATGAGGCGAACACGTATGCAATGCAATGCACATGATGACATGATAAAATGCAAGAGGCAAGCAAATGACCTGGCAACAATGGCAAATAACTGGCGCACACCTGGCGCGTCGAATCCGGGGTGTTACAACACTCCTCCACTAACAAGAGATCTCGTCCCGAGATCTTAGGACCGAGACGGAAGGGAAAAGGGATGAGGTGAAACAAGAACTCAGGAGAAGAAGCAAAGAATTGAGAGCACTCGAGAAGAAGAGAGGAACGACGAGAATGCCGAGAATCGAAAACTCACGGAATCAAATAGACTATGAAACCACTCCAGTTAGAACGAGATAAGAAATGAATAGGACTAAAAGGATTTAGGTAGCACTCCGGCTGAACATGGAAAGATTAGAACATGAGATTGACAAGATGGAACGATAGTTGACGAGAAGAACAACACAATGCCTCCGGAAGAATTGAAATAGTTGAATGAAAGGAACAAAGAAGAAAAGATATCATCTACCACCACTGAGTTTGAAAGCATCCTTAGGAGGAAGGATTGTACGAAGTCGTTGAGAAAATCAGCAACGAAAAGAATAAACTTGTTGTGGACTTATGGAAAACATCTCGAAATTATGAGGTGATCTTCGACCACAAGCGAAAGAAAATTAAATAGCTGAGAAGAACGAAGAAATGCAAAACTCCTCTTCAAAAGAATACGGAGAATTGATTGCACCGCGAGAAGCAAGAAGAAGGATACTTGAGCTCCTTCGATTAGAATCTTGATGAACTCTTTGAAGAATGAATAAAATCATGAAGAACCACCATGAAGAACTCCGGTGATAAAAGATGATGAGATAGGAAAGAAGCATGAAAAGAATAAGACTAATGCCTTGCATTGATTTAGATGGAGGTTCCGACGAGATGGCCGAGGAAATTTGAACTCTGAAAAAGAAAAGATGAAAACACTTGAAACTAGAATTTATTCCTCAAGAACAAACTCTGAAGAAAAAGGATTAATCACTTGGATGAAATAAGAATAAGATTTATTATATGCTTATCCTTCATCAAATTAAATTGATGACAAGCAATGGATTTTGCATACTACTTATTCCTCTTGAAAAGGACTGAGGAGTATATGGCTTAAAACTTGAGAAAGTCTTCATGAACCACCGGTAGATTGGAAAGAACGAATGGCTTAAATGATAACCAAGGAAAAGAATCTTGAACGAACCACCGTAAGAATTCAAAATTGAATGACGAAAGAGAATGAATCACCGGGAAAAATTAGAAAAGCAAAAAGATACTTGAGGGAAATAAGAGACAAGAGAACGAAGAGATCGCGACCTTATTGAAGAATACTTGAATGAAGCACCGGTAGAATAATGAGACGAACAAAAGGGCACGGATATAGAATAATTGGAGAATGAACCTGAAAACTAGGAACGAAGAAATATTCCCAAAAGATGACCTCCGGATGATCGAGACGGCGAAAAGAAAAAAACAACTCTTGAAATACTCTGGATGGATGAAAAGAATATGTAACAAATGGAATAATTCACGAGGATAACATGAAGTTAGAACCACGAAACTTCGAGAGAACAGACAAGATTTAAGAGGAACGCTTCTTCGGTCTTGAAAAGACGACGTAAAACACCACCAAAATTACTGAGATACTCCGGGAGAATGAAAAAAACCGAAAAGGTTGAGCCAACAATGAAAAGAATTTGAACGAGATCTTGGAGAAGGCATCTGACTGATGGGATCCATTCTTATGTCACACCTTGAAGGAATTTGAGAATAACTCTGGGAGAATTAGAAGAGTCAGGTAAGATCCTGGGAAAAGACCTATGGGTTAGGGCCCAGAAAAATAAACTCCATTGAGAAAGGAGTGTTGAAGAGATGGGTGATGCACCGGAACAACGTAAATGTTTGAATGAGGTGACAACCTCGAATTAATTCTAACACAGACGAATCTCCTGAGAAGTCTTGAGAACTCCGGAAGGATAAACTGGCGAAAGGCGAACGAGCGGGGAAAACACTTGAGCTACGGAAAAGAATATGATCAACCCGAAAAACTTGAATTGAATCCACCGGAAAAGAAAGGGATGAAGAATGATGAACGAGACGAGAATCCACCGGTTGAAATGATTGAGGGAAGACTAAAGAGACTCCGTACGAATGAAAATTGATGCTCGAAAAAGACTCAGGTTCCGGGAAGAAGAGGGTGGGAGGGCGGGAAAACAAAGGCAACTTGGAAGGGAAACCGACGAATAACTTGAAGAGAAAACACCGGTAGAAATCATTGAGGAAAGAAAGCAAAGACTTCGCACGAGTAGGATGGATACTCGATTACGGACACCGGCTCAGAGAAGAAAAAGGGTGGGTGGGTGGGAAAAGAAGACAACTGAGGATTGACTTGAAAAGATGAAGAGGCTCGAGTCAACTGGACGAGAAATGCACCGGATGAAAAGAGCTGAGACCCAACGATCGAAAAACCAAATGCGTGATCCTAAAGAAAGTTTGAAAGAGAAGAGGAGTAATTCAAAACACCTACGTCAAGATTCCTCACCAGAGCGACGAAGAGGCTGAGGAGTAAAAAGAAGTCCTACTCTCCGATATAACTAGATTCCAAAAAAGGTTTTCTTCTAGACTCAACAACGGCCAAACTACACGATCAATCAAGGGGGGCTCCTAGGGTCGGTCGAGGCTCTGATACCAACTTGTCACGCCCAATATGCGATACTATCCTAAAGAGACTCAAAGGTCCCACCAAGGATAGAACCGCACATTGATACGCTTTTGCAAGGTGGATATCATTACATCAACATTACATAATAAATGGGGATACATCAAAAGGCATACAATGCCACACGAATACAACATCATCTTACAAAAGAGCACCATCTGACTACGGATGAAACACAAACAGAAACTCAAACGACATCCACCCTGCTAGCCCAGGCTGCCGACCTGGAACCTATCTCCTGATCGAAGAAGAAGCAGAAGAAGAACTCCAAAACAAGCAAACATCAATCTCGCTTCATGATCATCGCATAACCTGTACCTGCAACTGTTGTTGTAGTAATCTGTGAGCCATGAGGACTCAGCAATCCCATTACCATGGGTATCAAGACTAGCAAAGCTTAAAGGGAAAGGAAGGGGCAAAGTGGTGAGGTTGCAGCAGCGACTAAGGATATATGGTGGCTAACATACGCAAATGAGAGCGAGAAGAGAGAAAACGGAACGGTCGTGAAGCTAGCAATGATCAAGAGGTGATCCTGAACTCCTACTTACGTCAAACATAACCCAAAACCGTGTTCACTTCCCGGACTCCGCCGAAAAGAGACCATCATGGCTACACACACGGTTGATGCGTTTTATTTCGGATCTGGTGTCAAGTTATCTACAATCGGACATTAACAAATTCCCATCTGCCACATAACCGCGGGCACGGCTTTCGAAAGATAATACCCTGCAGGGGTGTCCCAACTTAGCCCATGATAAGCTCTCGCGATCAACGAAGGATATACCTTCTCCCAGGAAGACCCGACCAGTCTCGGAATCCCGGTTTACAAGACATTTCGACAATGGTAAAACAAGACCAGCAAGACCGCCCGATGCACCGACAATACCGCTAGGAGCTGCACATATCTCGTTCTCAGGGCAACACCGGATGAGACAGGCTACGAGTAAAACCAGACCTGAGTTTCCCCGAGGGGGCCCCGCAGGCGGCTCGGTTCGGACCAGCACTTAGAGAAGCACTGGCCCGGGGGGCTAAAATAAAGATGACCCTCGAGAGAGCGACTCCCGAGGGAAAAGTAGGTGGTGGTGAGGCAAATGGTAAAACCAAGGTTGGGCCTTGCTGGAGGAGTTTTATTCAAAGCGAACTGTCAAGGGGGTCCCATAAATCACCCAACCGCGTAAGGAACGCAAAATCTGGGAACATAAAACCGGTATGACAGAAACTAGGGCGACAAAAGTGGAACAAAACACCAGGCATAAGGCCGAGCCTTCCACCCTTTACCAAGTATATAGATGCATTAATAATATAAGAGATATTGTGATATCCTAACATAACCCTGTCCACCATGGAGCAATCTTCAACTTCACCTGCAACTAACAACGCTATAAGAGGGGCTGAGCAAAGCAGTAACATAGCCAAACAACGGTTTACTAGGAAGGGTGTCAAATGTTAGAGGTCCATGGCAATTTGGGAGGCTTGAAGAACAAGTTATAGGAAGCGCAGCAGAGCGATAGAACGAAGCAACTAGCATAGCAATGATAGTAGTGAGATCGAAGGTGACGGTCATCTTGCCTGAAATCCCTCTAGGAAGAAGAACAAGTCCATGAAGAAGACGAACGGATGAAGCCGAACCAAGCGTAGACGAACGAATCCTCACGATCGCAACGAAACGGGAACTGTCGATAAGAAGCACACAACATGGTAAACACACCACACATATACATGACATGATGCACACTCAAGTATGATGCATGACAAAGCTGGATGAGGCTGCTCATGACAAGAGATGATGCAAACAAGAACAACACATCAAGGCAAGTTTAAATGAGGCCGGAAACAACATATAACAATTCCGGTAAGTCCTCATATGCAAATTTCGAAATTGGTCCAGATCTGAATAAACCTTATGTTAAACTTATTAAACCACAAGTTAAGATGCACCAAGAAAATTTACACGAGATTCTAGTCAAGTTACATATAAAGTTCATTTAGTTCGGAGCTACGGCCTAGAAGATATGAGCAAAACAAGTTAAACATGGCATTGATGCTCAAAGCATCCAAACATCAAGCAAACACTCTCAAAACAATGATGCAACAAGGTAATAGGAAACTAAATGCAATTCTAAGCAAGTTTCATATAGAGCACACTCAAAACGGAGCAACGGATCAACACATACACACAATACAAGTTAAAGGACAAGCTACAACAACTAGGCATCTAGCAAGCATCAAAACAATAAGCTATAGCACCAAAACATAAGAACAAAAGGCATTGGCATGAAGTACAGGTAAAGCATGACAAAACCTGAACACTGAGCTATCTCCAGAAAATACTAGAACATGCTCAGAAGGACATGGCAAGATTGCAAATAATAACAGTTTCAGGCTTAGCAGAAATAACATCAGGTTGCAATGTTTAGTGCTATCAAACAACATGTTACAGGAACTTATCATGGCAAACAAAGGAACGGAATGAATCTACTAATTGTATAGAACAAAAGTCCTTTACTGACCATGAGCCAAAAAGGATCAGATGATATGATGACACCCATGTAAACATGGCAAGTTATATGACAGATTCATACATGGCAGGAAGAACAATAAGTAGGCATGTTAATGAGCTTGTACCACTCACCACAGATCAGTACATGGCATGTAAAGGTGACCAACAGTAAGAATACATGTTTATAAAGCTAAACATGGCAATAGCAAGTTCATAGGGTGCATGTATCACTAGAAAAGCTGATGGCAAAACTGAACTTAATGTTAACAGGCTGACAACAACATTATTTAGCAAGTTTGGAGCAAGATAACAACAAATTAGAGCAGGCTATAAATGCAACCAGGGGAATTATTGGATATAGCATGACATGTATAACAAATCATCCTTAGTGAACATCTCTAGATTATGCATAGAATGACTTGTAGCAGCAGGTTTACATAGCATCATCATATAGCAGAAACAGTCTAGCAAAACAGCAACAGCAAGTACCCTACTTAACAAGCTTGATGCACTCACTACAAGACTCAAAAAAATACATGGATTGCACCACAGCAAATATGGAATGTTGTAGATCATAACACATGATGACATCAAACTCATAGGATGCACGCACAAAATGCAACGAAAAAGACTAAATAGCAAGTTATAACAGTTTCAGCAGGTTAACATCATATAGCACTCTTGAAACTATGATTTGGGCATCAAGATGAACTCAAATGAACATGGCACAATGGAATGAAATGTAGACCATCTCACAGCGAACATTCTGATATATTACACGCACGAAACGGAGCAGTATGCATGGAGTTATGATGCGATGAACAGGGCATGAAAATGTCTAAATATTCAGGGACTCGGGGAAATTTTGGAGGTCAACCTCAGATCTGCACAGTTTTCGAGGTTCGCCGGAGTTGGGGTAGAAGGCGGCCGGAGCTGCGGAACACCAGATCCAGGCGGGGATCGCCGGATCCCGCCAGATCTGTTGCCGGAGGCGAGGGGAGGCCGGGGCAACGTCCGGTCGGGGCCGGAGCTCCTAGCGGCGGCGCCATGGCGGGCGGAGGAGC
>NC_057813.1:580277174-580279856 GCF_018294505.1 Triticum aestivum | reverse complement strand
GGCGGTGACTGGGCCCCGCGGGCCTACAGCGGGCCGCGCGGGCCGGCGGTGGAGGAGGGGGCGGGGAGGGCGACGTGGCGCGACGGGATTGGACGCGGGGCGGCTGGAGCTGGCGTGGCGGCCTCGGATTGGCCGGAGCGACGTGGCCAGCTGTCACGGCCGGTTTTCCAATAAAAATATTTATTGATAAACCAGTCTTTTCAGTCCAGTATGAGAGAAATCCTCCTCACTGGTAGACCATTTCTTGATACAATAAGCCAGTAGCATAAAATATATTACAGGGTTGAACTGCGGTCGCTCAACCAAATTATTACAAGCACGCCAATAATCATACATAATGGCGGACAGGACACAGTGGTGTGGAGACATACTACTGACTCATGGATAGGTTGGTGGTGGAAAAGCACAGCGAGAAGGGAAATACAAGACTCTAAGGGAAAAGCACATCGGTCCTTATTTGGTAGCGGAAGCGGATATAAAACAGTGAACAAATCCAGGGTCGCACGAGACTGACTGGGACTCCTCTAAGTGTCGGACTCACTATCGAACTCTTCATCCATGAGATCGCCTTCGTCAGCATCTGGCCAAATCAACAAGCCAGTGAGTACTTTGAAAGTACTCGCAAGACAGTTCAGACGTAAGATATAACAAATGCGTGCATGGATGCAACATGATTAATTCCTTAATGCACAATAAATAAAATTGGCATAACGGGTAAGTAAAGAGGGAAACGGCGGTAGTCCGCCTGAAATTCCACAGAGCATAAATAAGGACCCATCGGGTGTCTGAAGCGACGCCTCGAAAGGTGAACAAATAAAAATAAGGAAATGATGCCACAGTCGGGCATCTTAGCGACACCACATAAAGGGCTTTAAAAGAAATGCCACGGTCGGACGTCTGAGCGACATCGCATAAAGGGCTTTAAAAGAAATGCCACAGTCGGACATCTGAGCGACATCGCAGAAAGGGCTTTAAATGAAATGCCACAGTCAGACGTCTGAGCGACATCACAGAAAGGGCTTTAAAAGAAATGCCACAGCCGGACGTCTGAGCGACATCGCAGAAAGGGCTTTAAAAGAAATGCCACAGTCGGACGTCTGAGCGACATCGCAGAAAGGGCTTTAAATTCACCAGTAAACAATACTCATAATAAACATTCAATCCATGAGAATAAACGGGTTAGTCCATCCACAGGGATAATCATTCAATCGGACTTAGCACTCATGCGATTCACCGGAGTCTCTGTCATCAAAGCTGACAATTGATTAGGATAAGATGGAACGAAACTTGACATGGAAGAGATGATTTGGAGGAATATATGACTCTGCAGAGTTTGTACAAAATTTTTCCCACAGCCAACGGATTTCCGTAGTCACGAAGGACTAGTTCCGTTTATGGTATTTCGGAAGAAAACACAGCTAACCGGTACACACCCATCCTACCTCTCGATGCTAGGAATCACCCTAGTCATCGTCCAAGAAAAACTTTTGAGACGGGGAGATCACAATCTCGAATAGCATGGGATCAATTTTATATACGCGCGCTCTAAGGGGTGCCCCCCTCTCGGTCCCAACCGGAAACACCCATGCCCCCTGACCGGATGACTGGCTTTAATCCAGGGCCATGGAACCATCATCACGGCCTCTCCTCTTTGGTGTGTACCATGAAAGCGGTTTGCAACTTACTAAACCATATTCCTTGCGGAAAACATGTGGTAGTACAAGGAAGGAAATGATAGGTACTGGACCGATATGGTTTGACACTAAAGTCACATAGTCTGGCGTAGGACTGGCATGCTACAACACTGCCATCATACCCATCCTCATGCCAACACATGGCCATTCATATTCACATTCATCCACGTATGGATCATTGAACTCACTCACCTTATTATCACATAAAATAAGTTCATCGGTATGCTCACCAACATGCCATGAAACTAACTAAATGCAAAACATGCCAAGACACTCATCATATCAAAAGTTCAAACATGCTTTCCTGGTTCAGAGTAGTCGGAGCCTAGCTCGGTGAAGTTCGCGGCTCCGTCACCTCCTACGGTATCTACGGTTTAAAGAAAATATATGCTCTAACGTAAATACCAAGGAGTGCACAGAAGGTAAACCAAATATTTTTCAAATAAATCTGATAAAAAACTAGACAAAATTTTAAAGAGAACAGAAAAAGAATCAATCAAAAATAATTTTCTGATTAAAAGTTATAAGGGTTTTTGTCCAGGGACTTATCTGTAATGAAACAGAAGATTTCCAGGGGCTAGTTTATAAAAACAGAAAACGCTTCGGTAGCGACTACGCCAGCCCGAAGAGAAAACGCATTCTGCCCGAAGGCGCTTCCAGAAAACGATTCGAAAGAGAGAGCAGAGAGGCTGACGGTGGGGTCCCACCCGTCAGGTTCAAATGTTCAAACGGGGCGGCAGAGTTCGCCGGCGCCCGAGAGCCGCGGTGGTCGCCGGCGGCGATCCACGGCGAGGCAGAGAGATCGGAGAGTACCTCCGTGCTCAGGGCACCCTTCCGCGTCAGTTGATGGTGGTGGAGTCGGTCGGCGAGCACCACGTCGACGGCGAGCTTTGCTCCGGCGGACGGCGGCTCGGGTGGTCGAGGGGCTCGTCGGAGAGGGCTGCAAAGGTTAAATTGAAGAGGGGGTCATGCTCCTGGCAGCTAGAGA